>NC_081358.1:34710478-34715478 GCF_030684315.1 Stegostoma tigrinum | reverse complement strand
CAGTCAGTTGGGAGGTAAGAGACAGTCCAGAGATAAAAGTTCCATTTCCTGATTGACAGGAAAAGACGTGTTGTGTTTCCCAGAGACTTATATTGGAGCTTTATCTTTTTATCAAAAAACATTGCTGATTTTGATGAAAGAATATAGGCCTATAATTCCAAACTACTACTGTATAAAATGCACAATAAATTGTGCCCATAGCTGCAGGGAGTTACAATGGAAGTATATGACTTAACATTATAATATTACTCATCTTCAACATAGGGGACTGTGGCAGAACATAGAACAATACAGCACAGGGCCCACCATGTCAGTGCCAACCCATGATATCACTCTAACCTAATCGCATCTGCCTGCACCTAGTCCATATCCCTCTATTCCCTGCCTGCTCATGTGTCTGTATAAATGTCTCTTAACCATTGCCATCATCTCTGCTTCTGCCACCTCCCCTGGCAACATGTTCCACAGAACTTCTTGCACACCAACACAACAGAGTGTAGACAGAGCAACTTTACCAATACAGTTGAGAATAGTAGAAAGCATAAACACAATGCAGGAGACTCCACAGCCATTCAGATCCTCAAAGCTGTGCATCCCGGTATCAGGGTGTAAGGGACAAGGTTGCAGTGTTCACAATGTTCTGTAGCAGGCTCTAAGTGGACATCCTACTAAAGACTCCACCCACGTAGACAATCTAGAAATTTAGTCCATTCCACAAGATAGAAAGATGTTGCTGAGTTTATTGGAAATTGCTCTCTGATGAAGGGTCCAGGCCCGAAACGTCAGCTTTTGTGCTCCTGAGATGCTGCTGGGCCTGCTGTGTTCATCCAGCCTCATATTTTATTATCCTGGCACATTCATTGTACTATGTTTGTGTGGCTACAACATTGGCTTCTACCTGACAACCTGAAAAACATGACTTTATGGATCATAGAATCCCTACAGAGTAGAAGCAGGCCCTTTGGCCGAACACGTCCACACCACATCAGCAACCAACAGCATCCCACCCAGACCTATCCCCCTATAACCCATCTAATCTACACATCCCTGAATACAATGGGCAATTTAGGATGGCCAATCCATCTAGCCTGCACATTGTGGGACTTGTGGGAGGAAACCCATGCAGACACGGGGAGAATGTGCAAACACCACACAGACAGCCGCCCATGGATGGAATCGAACCCAGGTCCCTGGCGCTGTGAGGCAGCAATGCTAACCAGTCAGCCATCTTGCCACCCCAAAAGTAATCCCTTTCGAGCTGGAAAAAGCTACGAAAGAGAAAGCATTGAAAGAAAATGCAGAACAAACTTAAAGCTCATCCCAATCAAGAATAGAGCAGGAGTCATCAATGCTGCCATCAGACAATGCTTACTCGCCAAAAAGGTGTTCACTAGTGATCCATTCTCATTCAGCTCAAACCCCACACACAATCTTAGTCACACCAAGATAATGCCCCAGCGTAAGTGAGAGAAAATTCCAGTGATATCTTGGTAATATTTAGACTGAGTATAGCACCACTCATCCTTAGTAAAACTGAGGTCATTGACAGCCAAGTGAAAACTCCTCAGTGACTGGATTCATATCCAGTACAAAGGGTTACAGGGCAAATACTATGGTCTTAGAGTATAGCTGCTGGGCACCTTCAGGAAATGTCTTTGTCTCAATTTTGTTAAACTGCATTATTAACCATCTTTTTTTTAACTAAGATTAGAAATGGGATTGTTTACTGATGATGATGTAATGCTTAGCTACATTCACACACCCCCAACTCCCATAATGAAACAGCCAAAGTCTTCATACAGAAGGTCTGGGGGGGCAGTTGAAATGAACTAAAAAATGACAGATAAAACTTGTAACTCATCAATAATGACCATCTCCAACATGAACAGCACCAAAACTAAAACCAGAAAATGCTGGGAAAACTCAGCAGGTCAAGCAGCAGTCTGTACAGACAGAAACATGGAGGAAGGTAGTCGACATGAAGTTGTAATTAATTCTCCATACACACACTCCCTGAACTGCTGAGTATTTCCATTTCGACCCCTGATAATAAACGGACCAAATTATCTCCTAACTTCTAATGCTGCCATGATCACTAAATTCTCCATCATCAATATTTTAAGGATCACCAATTGATCACAGAAGCTTTATTCTGCAAATCAATTTCCTGATGTGATGATTAAGCATAAGTTTAGGAGAGATTCAGGTTTTTTACAGTGTGTGAGCTAATCCCAGTCAAAGGGAGCAAGGCCAGGACAAGTGAGCACAGTATTCCTGAGCTAGGTGCTGCCAATCTGGGATATACTGTGGATCATACTGAGAATCTTCTCTCATTGTCAGGAAAGAATCCGGGAATGTGGTACTGGGAACGACCTTAAGCCCACTTGCTAGTGCATTCTCAGCGCATTCAAACTAATTTATTTATACATTCAGAAATGCTTCATGACATGAAAAATGTACAGCATACAATTAAACCACTCAAAGTAGGCTTTCTCAATTAGCTTCTTTCATTAAAAGCTAGCCAGCCAAACCACAACTAGCCTCTGAAACACAAGTAGCTAGCAAATGAACCAATAACAGGCTGTTCAGAGCTAGGCACTAGGCAGCTGCCAATTCTGGGGGAAGTTGACACTTTTCAGTGAGTCACCTCCAGCCCATCCACAGACAGCCTGCAGCCAGCTAATGGGAGCAAGGGAGCAGCAACCATGCACGCTCTGTAAGCCAGTCTCCTGCAGATAGTTTGCACTTGGATTCAGCCAGTGTGCTATTGGCCTGGAGCCAGCTGTCAGCAGCCAGCTGCCCAGACATAGCCAACTTATGACATCTGGACAGCCATCAAGAGCCAACCAGCTGTCCCTGACTACGGGAGCACTGAGGTCAAGAGACAAACTGCCAATATGGGGATGAGAATGAAGGGACGTGTGGTGAAAGGAGGGCTGAGCTTGCTGGGAGTTCCTAGACTTAGATGTGGGGATTGGAGGAGAGTTGGCAACACTATTATTTTTTATTGATTTTTGCAGACAGTGTCTAAGTTCATTGGGAAGAAGTGTATTATAACTCCTCCCCTGGGGAAGCTCCGACCTCAGAAATTTACAGTGAAAGCCAGGTCAGTGGCTAACCCTGTCCAGCCAATCTCCCCCTTCTGAAACTAAACTCTCTTCCATGTGATTGATTTTAGCAACTCATACTGAATACTCACTACTCAAGACAGCAACTGAAGTATACAGCTCCTTTTATTTCAATCAACAATTGACGATACACTTGAGTACCTCACCTAGACCTTTCAAATGCGATTGTAGTGCTGAGGGAGTTTTGCATTGCTGGTGATCTTTTGAATGATAGCTTAAAGCCAGTCTGCTTATTTGAAGTTAGGTAATGATTGCAGAAGAACCTTGACCAACATTTATTTTCTGCTCAGATTATAAAGAAAAGAATTTTACTTGCTGTTTGTCAGACGCTGCTCTGTCCCAGTGCTAACACCTGGATAGTGAATTGTTGGCTCTGCAATACTTTGGGAGAATGACAAAGCTGAGATTTTTCCTTATTAAATAACGGTTCAGTACTTCAAATACAGATAGTGAGCTGCCTTTTTATTGCTTTAGTTACTTTCATGGCATTTCACTTGTTTTATCTGCATCTCATTGGGATGAGGAAAGGTTCGCTCAATGAGTTGGACTGACGTTATCGTGAACGACTCTCCTTCTCAATCTCTCCCCTCACTTGAGGCATCTGTTTCCCAATGAGAGAGCAGCACTATGGTCCAGTCAGACCATTATTCACATATTGTTCTGACCTCAGTTATGACAATACTGGATCGGTTAGTTCATTGTTACAATCTGGATGACTAGGCAGAGGCAATGTGTAGTGGCATTTTCACTGGGATAGTAATCCAGAAACCCTGTCAATGTCTGACAGAACTGGGTTCAAATCCCACCATGACAGATGGTGAAATTTGAATTTAAATAACTCTGGGATGACGGGTCTAATAACAGTTATGAAACCATTATTGATTTTCCCAAAAGCCTACTTGGTTCATTAATATATTTTAGGGAAGGAAATCTGCTATCCTTACCCAGTCTAGCCTACGTGTGCCTCTGAAATGGCAAGGCCATAACTAACTGCTAGAGTGTCTCAGAAACGGGATGAAGTCAGATTGACCCAGATTGGTGTCAATCCACCCTGTCAATCCTGTAAATTAC
Source organism: Stegostoma tigrinum (assembly GCF_030684315.1). Taxonomy (NCBI): domain Eukaryota; kingdom Metazoa; phylum Chordata; class Chondrichthyes; order Orectolobiformes; family Stegostomatidae; genus Stegostoma; species Stegostoma tigrinum. The sequence goes on along the minus strand of NC_081358.1, from coordinate 34,711,279 downwards.
TAACCACTGGAGGATTTTACCAAATTGGGAGGGGTGTCCCACAGACTAATCAAGCAACAGGTTGACATAGTCATATACGCACAATCATGCCTTACAGACAATGTCCTAGCTATCACCATCCTCGGACAGGACCAACGCAGCAATGTATACAGTTGGGAGGCAGTACTCAGCATTGACTCTGGACCATTTAAAGTCACTTGGCTTCAGGTCAAACATGGGCAAGGCAGCCTCCATAGCTGATGAATCAGTAATTTTCCATGTTGAACAACACTTGGGTGGCAAGGGCACGGAATATGCTCTGGGTGGGGAGGGATTTCAACATCCATCACTAAGAGTGGTTCAGCAGCAGCACTGCTGTTCGGCCTAGTCAGGTCCTACCTTTCCAACATCTTCTGTTTTTGAGTAAATAATTGACATAGAAAGACGATTGGTGGATGTAGGTGTCATACATGCTTGTATCATGATGACTCACTGATTGCTGAGAGGCAAAGGCCTAGCAGATTTAGCACGAGACTGCTAATCCAGGTAATGTTCTGGGGACTCAGGTTCAAACCCTGCTATGCCAAATGGTGGAATCTGAAAGCCTGGAACTGTGAGTCTAATGATTTAGCTCCACACGATTCATGGTCTGCTTTGCATGTAAATTAGTCAATTGGAACCATGGGTGATTTGCTAGTGGTGGTTATTACATGTTTTAAAAAAAATCTTTGGGTGTTTTGGTGATGGGGTTTGGGGAGGGGATGAAAAAGATCAGATGTATATGAGAGAACTTCTGGACATAACCAAAGAAAAAAAAGTCGA